>NW_026089556.1:0-7237 GCF_000143185.2 Schizophyllum commune H4-8
ACGCAGTGTGCTACGATCGACCTTGGGTGCGTCCAGCACACCACTTGCGGAGGGTTGGCGCAAAGGCAGGTCTACGAAAAGGATAGCACCGAACGCCCAACAGCCGGTCGCAGGATAGGAGGCGGTGGCGAGACAACAGGAAGCGCATTCACCTTGACGCATTAGGCGTCTTGAGCGCGCTCCGGCCTTCAGACCACATCCGAGTGCGGGCTCCGGGAGACCGACCACGCCGATCACAGGGCCACAATTGTCAGCCGCTGCCCCTCTGTCTCTGAGTCTTCTGCAGATCCAGAGCATCTACCGCGCCCATAACCCCTTGACGCCACATTCGGCGCAAGAATTCGTCACTAACGCCGCCCAATGACGAGAGGCGTAAAGACCTACAACGGTCGCGTGTCGGGCTTAACCCAACAGACGTTATCGACCAGGCGGCGGTCCTCCTTCTCATTCTTGATGTCGGAGCAGACGTCGTGCCGGTGAAAGATCTCGGCGAAGGGCTGAATGACGGCCACGGTGTAGTCCGAGCCGACGCTGTTGTCCTCCGTGAACTTCGCGCCGCCAGCCGCGTCGTCGACGTGCTGGCTACGGCGCTTAGAAAGACGGCTCCTCTGCAACTCAAGGACTTTACCCTGAAAAACAGTGAGCACACATGAGAAGATTGGTAGTTGTTGGTCGTCGTACCTCAGGCTTCGCAGCCGCAATCTTCTCAGTCGCGAGAAAATTCGTCCCGCAGAAGAACACCATGAAGCCGATGGAAATACCGAAGTTGCGCCAGACGAGCGAGCGATGATAGTTATAGGTCATGCTGACGTAGCCCATGCCATAGACGATAGTAGATCCCGGCACGGCACCCGTCGTTGCGCAGACAAAGTCCTCGCCGGACAGGTTCACGATGCCGGGACCCATGTGTACGTGCTGAGCAGTTGAAGACGCGCCGTTTGAACTCTACAACCAGGACGATTTCGAAGGCGTGGCCAATGGGGAAGATGATCTAGCGGAACCAGACCATCATGTCCCGCGTTGGAAAGGTGAAGTCTGATTGCCGGGTGAGCACGACTGTCCAAAGAGTCGGCAAAAACAACGTACTAGTGTAGATGGCGAGCGCCAACATGAAGACACTAGCCGAGGCCATGGTTTGCAAAAGCGCGCGACTCGCAGAGGTGATGGTTCGGAAGATCATGGTCATGGTCGTCGTGCAGATAAAGGTATAGAAAGAACGAGCCGACCTCGCGGCTCAGGTTGGATATACGCGAGGTTGATCGTAGTTGATCTTTGACGGCAGGCCACGAATTATACTGGCCACGGCCTCCAAAATCCATTGATACAGAGCAAAGGGCGAGTGCTTCTCGACGATGGGGCGTTGAGCGTACAGGGTCAGAATCTAATCAGAAGTCAGTACACGGCAGGCTCTGAACAAGGTAGAAAGCGCGTACCTCGTACATACCGGCGAAAGCCTTGGTCGAGCCGGCAATTTGAAGCAGAGCCCCACGACGGTAGAAGGTGTCCGTGTTCGGTTGCATGTTAGGACACACTCGCGATGATGAGGCCCGTGACGAAGTTACCGAATACTGTGACAGAAGTTGATCATGTCGCTCCTGTGCTGCTGGCTCGGCACGAAGACCGATCTGCCTGCCGAAGGAGAGCGTGTACGAGGACTTGACGCTCCTGCAACAAGATCGGTACCCGCGTGCATATATATGCCTGCAATGGCTCACGTACAAGGACTTTGGCTGCTGACTGCGGCACGAGCGCTGAAACCTCTTGTACTGCTTGTCGTCGACCGGGAACTGCGCATTGTACGTCTCGATGTCGCGGAGCAGCTGCTGCCGCGCGCGACTCTCCTTCCTCCGCTGCGCAAATTCGTCCGGCGTATAAAGATCGCTCTTCGCAAATTCGGGGCGCACAATGCGCTCCGCCGGGTTCGTGAGCGAGGTTAAGAAGTGATCGGTGGTCTGCCGCTCCGCGCACTCGAAGCCCGTCTTGAGGAAGAACTCCTTAACGCCGGTGGTGCGGCCGAAGTAGATCTGGCGGCCCTCGTAGAGAAGGGTGTCCTTGTCGAAGAGATTGTACGCGGAGGCCTAGGAAATGACGACGAGCGGCGTGGAGCCCGTGAACTCGGTATGGCTACAGAGGGTGAGAATGTACTCGAGCGCCGTCGCGGAGTCGAGACCACGGGCAAAGCGATGTCCCAGCATCGGGCGGGCGCCTTAGAGATGGTGGTCTCCGCGACGGAGAGCCTTCTGTGCTCGCCGCCACTGTTGCAGGATCAGCAGGGGGCACGTGAGACGCTGGCTAGGCACATACCTAACGCTACGGATGAGATCGCTCCCAACACGCGTGTTCACAGTATGGCTCAGACTGTATCACGGTTAGCATCGACTTTGAGCGCGCAGATCGCCAGAACTTACCCATACACAGCCATGACCACATCTGTGGAATGGCGGCAGTGAGATCGTTCCGAGGCATACCGAACGCGACTACCGCGCATATGCCGAGCGTAATCCTCGCGCGAGGCACCCCTCAATACGCGTACGAGGGCAGCGGGCCTTTACGGCGAAGAGCAAACTGTCGCCGACCGTGCTGCGGTAGGAATGAGCATAGTTATGCGGAAGTGATGCGGGAAGTACTTGTACATGGTGGAAATGGACCTCCGCCTCGGCGTTGTGAATGACCTCGCTACGGAACTGAACGTTGGAGCTCTCGTCGACGTGAATCCCATGGGTGTTGCCGGAGACCGTCTTGGGAAAGGTCGAATAGCCAATGGGGGCTGGTCCGATCGACAGAACATGTCGATCACATTCCTCCCCGGACGCCCCGAGGCGACCAGCATCTCAGGAAGGGCAATTCGAGCAGCCGCGTTTGCGACGACGCTTCTCCCCAGTGAAGCGCCGCAGCGTCCACTGACATCATATGAGCCGGGTGTCTCAGTATGGGACTGGGCGCACGCACCTTCGGCCTCCTCTACAAGAACATCAGCCTGCATTGCTGCAACATTTTGATAGAGGGAACGATGTGGAGTTATGATGGTGCGTGGCGGGAGTTGTCAGGATTGGGCTGGATCGTTGCAGTGGGGAGTGCAGCAGGTTGTAGAACGACAGGCGCCGCTGGCTTCTTCAGCACCGATGGCGGTCAAGTCAGACACCGCAAATTGATCCGGGTTTAATGTCTTCTAATTTGACCTTTCCCCCCGCTCGTGAGAAAGGCATGCTGAATTTTGTACTGCCAATGAGACGGCTGAGACGGCCAGACGACAGTGGTACACCCAGCGCAGCCGCCTATTCTGCATACATACAGCAGGTCGAAGTATTTCTACCTTGCCTTGCAAGGTCTCTCCCGTCCTTAACTGACCCCATCAAATTGGACGGTGCTTTTGAATAACAACCGTCAAGTCACGCGCGCCACACGCACGTGAGGCGAGGTGAGAGCCGGCGGAGCCGGAGCTTCCTCTAGTTCATTATATAGGTCGGTTATCTCTCTTATCCAAACACGCCTTTCCTTAACAATAAGTACCTCGAGACCAAGCTATGTTTCTCCTCGATTAAGCATCCCAGCGTGACCAGGCTTTGTATATTTACAGGTTCATCTATCTAGGTATCATCACAGCGCCGGGCTAGGTTCACTGTACAAACAGGAAAGTCACAGATAATGAGCGCAACATAGGGATACTGCCCAAGCACGGGACGTCGATGTGGATGGGTTCCCAAATCAATTTCATATGTATGTCTAGCCATTCCACAATGGCGACGAGCCAGATGACGGCAATGAACCCGCACTGTAAATTATATGGGTTCATAAGAGTCAGCGACGAAGAGGATCAACTCACGAGGAAGATAGGAACAAGACTTTCGGCACGCCCTTGATCAACGTAAGGCATCTGGGACGAAGTAGCCTCGCTCGGCTCGCCATGTCGCCCGCGTTCGGCACGACCGACCACCCGCCCCTTACTTCCAGGACGCCCTTGTAGTTTCCCCGCCTCGGGCATGCTTGTCTCCTCGCGGCGGTGTTCTGAGCGCAAGCAGTTCCTGACCTCGTCCTTCCACTTTGTCAGTGTCGTTACAATCTCATGGGAGGGTCATACATACTCTGATCATCAGTCTTAGACGAGCTGCGCTCGGCGCGGCGAACGGGCTCAAAGTGTTCCCCATATCGTGGTCGACGGGGTCGGGGTAGGATGCGATAGAGGACATGTGCGGCGCGGGAGGGTGCACTTGATTACGGTGGTCCAAGAGCTTTTAAGCCGCGTCCAGACTCGAGTAAGTCGGTCATCTACCAGATCTATCGTGCTCAAAGAGAATTTCCGCCTTGCATTCTCTCTTTGATGAACTGAACCCGTGGAAGACGCGGACGGGCTAGAGCTCTGCAGAGCGTCCGCTTGAGAGGACGGGATCCTTGCTTTCTTCATCGTATTGGCAATAGTTAATACAATGGAAGCGTGACCACGAGAAAGTCGTATAATCACCCCGAGGCGCCTAAGCCCTGGAACTGATGACGTCGTTTATAGAGAATGACAGAAAGGAAGGAAGCGAGCGAGGCAGTGATGAAGGACAGCTTCGTCAAAGGTGATAGGAAGGGTCACAGCTTGTAGCTTGAAGGCTGATCGCCAGACCCTGCCGGCGGGACCACATCGGTAAGCGTCGAAACGGCGAAGGTCTTGCCGATTCCGCCACAATTGGTCGTTCGTATCGATACATGCTTGCGGCGTCGTACAGCCCCGATCCTATCAGGAATTCATCACCCAATGATTCATCCAGAAGAATGCCGCAGTGGCGGCAGCGCGAAACCAGTACGCGAGGTGAAGTCGACAGTCGATGCACGCTTCCTGAACATGCCGATTGCGCAAGGACACGAGGAGGTAACGAGCCAGCAGAGCAACATCGCATCTCGCCAGCCTGGACGAATGTTGTCAATGCGCCACGACGACCCAAAACCTATGGATCACCTTCCTCACCGTGCATATTCAGTATCGGTCAGCGCCTCTACGGTGCTGGCTCACGACTCTTAGCACCTCCGTCGGGGAACGGAGGGATGCCCGCGGGATCATCGTGCTCATGCCCCGCGCGACGGGGATGACAAGGGACTGGTGATGTTGCACGACGACCCGACGGGGCGCGCGCGAATCGGAGGGCGTGCGAGGAGGCGGACCGGCTGTCGTCGGAGCCGTGCGCGTAGCGTGGGCGGTGGGCGTAAGTAGAAGTAGCGTTGGTCCAGGGTCATCGCAGGCCTGCCCCGTCCGAGTTGAACAGCCGCACGGCCACCAGCTTCGCAGCAGCCGACTCGTCGTTGACAAAGTCGAGGATCGACGTCGTGTTGATCTTCGGGTTGCAGAGATCGCTCCCGTTGGGTAAGGTGATCGTCGAAGCACCGGCGGCTCCAAACAGTGGGTGAGGGGCACGAGCTCACGTCTGAGCAGCAAACGGTCGAATAGCAGACGAATATTCTACAGAACAGTGCGTAAATGTGTTGTATGGAGGTCCCAAGGTCAGCTTCGTCGCACACCAACGCAAGCTGGAGGTCGCTCCGAGGCCGAGCACTCTTGAGAACCCGCTGGCGGTCTCTGCTGACCATGGTGATCGAGTGGGACGTTGGTCTATCGTGGATATCTTGTCCGCGTTGTCGGACAAGCGCAGGGGCGGGCGCAAGTTGACGAGCGGGGGGAGGAGATCGCCGAGAGGGCCGGTGGCGAGTCAAGCGCAGATGAGCTACGCTGATCACGGTCCGGTGCGCTGAGGAAGTGCACGTTAGAGCGAGCCTCGACGCGGACGAGCCCGGATTCACGCACTCATTTGCACGACGGGCCGCCATCGATGCGGTCGGTCGTCCTACGCATGGGAGCTGATCACACGGAAGAGCGGCAACCCGGTCCTGGCGCCAGCGGGAGAGACGGATCTTCTCAAGGGCGGTAGGCCAGCCGTGACTGACGCTCGCGAGATCACGCCAGCACGGACGCGGCGCATCCCCAGCATGACGCCGAGGCTTCTGGGAGATGCCCGACGCGTCGACCGAGCCCGAGGGCGAGCCAGAATAGACCGAAGATTGCGGGAGCCGGGAGGGGGAGCTGGGGAGGGAGGCGCCAGCTTGTGGGAGCCTGATCTTGGTCAGCGGTGGTCAAAAGAAGGAGATGCGAAGTACGCACCTGCGACCCTCGCCTCATCGCGCCCTGCCTGCGCGGGTCAGCGTGGCGACGACTTCAAGCCGCTGGTCGCAAGCGGCACGGTGCCCCGAAGGAGGACGCATGTCCAGCAACGACGGCGAGACAGCTGTTCGTGCGTGAGCGTGGTCGAGAGAGAACGCAGGCAGGCGCTCACCTAATCTCACTGCCGTCGATCGTCCACGCCCCACGGAAGCCCCAGACGCCGGAGATGCGAGCGGCGCTGCATGCGCTGTGCTTTGTTGAAGAAAGCAAGGAAGGGGGAGCTTGGAAAACCGTACCTCTGAGCCAGGGAGCTGGGACATCATGGGGGAAGGGTCGAGGAGGCCGACCGACGGCATCTGCCGAGCGCATGTGCTGTGCCGCGCCCTCGGCACCATCAAGGCGATTACCATGTATGGTAGGGTGGCTGTGCCCGCTGCGTCGGCGTCCGCCCGAAATTCACCGTTCAGGGTCGTCCACATGTCGCGGGGTGGTCTGCTTTGTTTCTTTGATGAATGCGCCTTCGCCCTTTATGCCATTCAATGTGCAAGGTTGGCACGCATGGACCTCTCTCATGTGCATCACCTCTTTTATGCGATCTCTTCGATGCTTATTCGCTGCTTCTGCGCTCACTTCTCGTCGATCTACTTGCAGCCCAGCGCTGGTGGCCACCACTCGCCTCATCTACGCTGTCGACTGCTACGAAGCCCACTCACCACACTCACCATTACCAGTGGACCTGTCCTCGTGCATACTTGCTCTGCTTTCCCTAGTTAGCTGCCGCCCCCATGGTCGCAGCGTCTCGAAAACGAACAGTGGACGGCCCTTCTGAGGTAAGCGCTTCGTCAGGCGCGGAAGTCTGTCTGGCTAATAAGAAGGCTCAACATGTCGGTGCCGTTAAGGTCAGGGTGGTGGAGTCCGCCGCCTCTGTGCTTTTCCAGGAGGAGCTACAACGCGCGAAAGAGGAGTTAGCCACGCTCAAGGAGAGTTCGCGGCTCGGTGAAGAAAACATCCGGCTGTGCAACGATATCATCTCGAGAAGCGAGGTATGCCTATCATATTGGAAACAGGCGTTCTCGAGCATTGAGCGACATAATATGAGCAGAA